>NW_027271442.1:0-30000 GCF_040938485.1 Diadema antillarum
TGCGTGTGTGTGTTTACCCTACGCAAAAGCCGTATGCTAATCTAACAATTTAGTTATTGGCAGTTTCCCAGAGTTTTTAATTATGTCATCGTCACATGTAAAAATAAGAATTATGTCATACCCTCCAAAAGACGTCTAACGTTCAAACGTCTGTTTTGTTTCTAACACGTTACATGGGGTGCGAGGTGAAGCTCATGAGGTATTTACCTCTGTTGATTTGTATCATTTTTTTTTTCAAAAATCTTCGCACAGTGTTAACGTTCGTCTCACTGGTTCGACACAATCATGTGTGTGTGTATATATATATGTGTGTGTGTGTGTGTGTGTGTTTCGATCAATGTATGTATATGTATTTTTTATTGATCGAATATTGGAACTCTTATATAGGTTATAAAGATTTTTTCGCAGATTGAAGTCTGTGATTTTTGGTGGTCCATTAACTTACTGTGTCCACGAAAACTATAACACACACACACACACACACACACACACACACACACACACACAAAACGTAATAACCATGGCTATGATATTAACAATTTTTCAGTTTTAATAGTATGCAATATCAATATCTTTACAAATCCGATATCTCCGAGATATATGAAATACTGTACAGGGTTACCACATGCCACACCATTCGAAACTTTTCATTTGATGATGGGTATCATCCCCATAATGAGTTTTACCGTTTTTATGAGTGCCACTGTTCTGCTCCAAATGCGAAAATTAACAATAGTACTAGCATACTTTTATGGTAAATGTTACTCCTTTAACGATCTCTGGAACAATTCTCCCAATTATTGTTACGGATGTATTTATCTACCCGTAGAAACCGGCGGAGAGCCTCCAGCAGCTGATATCTTGTCGATCAAGACTTCGGAGTTTCTGGACAAAGACCGTCAGATGAATCTGCTAATCCTGTGCAGAGCGAACCTGAGCGACCAGTCGTACCCGTACCTCCATTCGTATTCAATTGGAGTTGATGGGACCATCCTGTCAAACGCGAGCTGGACCTCTGCCGTCTTGAGACCACGCCCAAATAGGTGTATTAATGTCACGTGTTCCGCAACTAATGGCGTCGGAATTACTTCCGCTTCGGCGAGGCACTGTCCGAGGGGTGAGAAATTTATCTCTCTCTCTCTCTTTCTCTCTCTCCCCCCCCCCCCCCCTCCCATTGTCTGCTTGTCATACAATTTTGCTTCAACTTGTTAGATCCCGTGTGCATATGGTCTGATATTTTGGAACACTATTTTCAATGATTTGTAATAATTTAGAACTCATTGGTTGAGTTGGGGAATCTCTGTGATTTACCGAATTCTATTCCTTTTCAGTATGGTGATCTTTTCCCCATTTATCATAGCAAATCGGGCAAAAAAAGCAAACAACGTTTGTGATTGAAACCGGGTGCCATTTACAATGAAATCCATGCAAAGAATTCGTTGTTCTGCTTAAAACATTTTTTATAGTTTTTATATACATATTATGCAAATATACATGTATGTTATAGGCCTACATTATATTCTACAATAGGGCAACCTAGATTCACATTGCGTTTGCTTTTATTTTGGACCACTAAATATATTTCACTAGCCCCAAATTCATAGATTTGAGGATTTTATTGAGCTTCGTAGAATTATACATAATCAAAAATAAATTTGATTAACAAACAATCTCTTGAGTACTTTTAAAACTTTCATTGTGAACCTTTTTTTTTTGATAAAATCAATTCATCTTCGACCACATCTTTCTCTATTCCTCAGATCCACCTGCACTTGATATCATCTCTATCAAGGTAGAAGAAGACGACGATAACTGGGGAACGAGTCTCAATATCTCATGTCACGTGGATCCGATCAATCAACCGTTTCCACCCATCGGCGTGTTCGAAATCACCGCTGATGGAGACATTTTGTCAAGATCCAACGCCTCTTCAACAATCATGGAAGATCAACCCAACCGATGTATCGATATAACTTGCACCGGTATCAATCAATACGGGGAGACGGTTTCTATGCGGAATTATTGTCCACTGAGAACAGGTAGGTTTCTTATGGGTTCTGATTATAAAGAAGGTGACACTGCCACTGAGAACAGGTATATGTTTGGTATGGGTGTTGGTTATATAGAAAATGGTAACAGCATATCTTGAATGTCTGAAAGTCTGTGTATTAATGTATGTATATGCTTTATATGTTTTGTGCTCTGTAACATAGTCCGTTTTTTGTGCAGATTATAGGAAAAGGAAAGAGCGAAAATTGAATGAAATGTTTGAATCGATATCTGCTTTAAAGTTAGATTCAAATTACATGATTGATGTTATGTTTTGACACAATTTGTCGAAGAGAGGCTTGTTGTGATTAATGTTGCTTTGCCTTGGGATGAAAACAAGTCAATTATTTCTTTCTTTGATCTCATAGATCACGCACCCCCAGCAAGTAATATCCTCTCCATCGAGACCCAGGAGATCGAAGGAAGCCAGGTCATTCTCGTTATCACGTGTCACGTCAGGCTTAAAGACCAGCCGTTCCCACACCTCCACACATACACCATCGGAGTCGACAACACCACGCTTTCCTCGTCCAGCTGCGCCTCGGCTCTCTTCAGACCACGCCCTGGCAACAGGTGCATCAATGTCACGTGCTCTGGTACTAACGGGATTGGCTGGACCTTCACCAGTGTTGAACACTGTCCAACTTTTGACTTGGAGAAAGGTATTAAAGTCAGTGCGAGGTACTCTGATGATGACTCAATGTTCAAGTTGACGTTCAAAGATTAAATTTATTTTCGTTACCATCAAATAAACAAAGAAAACTATATACAATGCATAAGCAGAACATATCTGTAATTATTGAAAAACTTAAATTACAAAATACTAGTAATAATGAGTAACAAAATTAAGAAAATTTAATTATTTTTTTTTATTCACATAATATGATCAGCCATAAGCGAAGAGATAAATATATTTTTACATCGAACAAGGAGTCACCGTGTATTCATAACTCTAAATCTATTAAACCAATTTGCCTAGATTTTGTAAGACATGTTCTAATAGCAAAAGTCACTCGAAACCAGGAATCTCTGTGTTTGTTTATCAGTTAAAATCTTACTTCTAAGAAACACTCAAAGACGGTGTCAAACATTATTACATCCTGTAGATGATACAACCAGTTGTTGACGAGAAATCTGGGGTCTTACTGTCTGGACTCGGAGTGAAATTTCACCATAACGTCTTTGTGATTCTTTTTCTGTTATGTCGAAATAAGTTTTTACTCCCTTAATATCTGGTCATGTCTTACAGGTCCAATTGCTGGTCTTCGTCGAGGAGTTCTTCAGCAGCCGTCGACCACGTACGCCCTGCTCGTCGCCGTGTTCTTCCTGTCGTTGTTGACATGTGCGACAGTGATCGTGAAGAGGAGAGAGATAAGTCTCTCTTGAAAATTAAACGCCTTGTAATACATTCCAGTCGTCTTTTTCTGACTTGACTGAGTCCACTGAGAAAAGCTGAACTTTCATTTTCAATCTGCGTTTCTTATATTTATTCTATTTTCCTCTTTTTATAATGAGATACTTTTTAGGTTTCCCTCATGTTTTTTTTAATAAATTGAACACTACATTTGCCTGTTATTCTAATCCTGCTCTTTACAAAACCACGGATTTACATAACAGTGTAAGACAGGAAGTTTCGATTACTGTATTGCCAATGTAGGTTTCGTGCGATTAGCTGTTTTCATAGATATATGCAATTGTGACTTACTGTGAAAGTTTTAGGTTTAAATCGATAAATTTTCTGTCATAGCTAGCATATATCTATGTGTATGTATTTCTATCAACTTATCAATTTATCGACCTTATTGGAACTTGGATGTCGATTCGTTTTCAGAACTGGCTGCGACGTTTTGCTGCTACTTCCCTCCCAAATTCTCCTACATCGAGTGAGAAGCAGCATAAAAAAAAACGACGGACCCTTATCTATTTTAATGGAAAGGGGGGTGGGGCAAAAAGTCACACCATCTGTGACACTGCACCACAAAACCAACAAAAAAATAGCCAGACATTAATTCTTAGTTGAGGGTGGATTCTGAAAGAGCAGGCTTTAGCTTTAATGTATAACTCAATTCAAATGGACTTTCCTAACCTATCTAATTATTGGCAAGAAAGCACACTTTTTGGAAAAGTGTGAATCAAGAAAAGAGGCTCTGAAGTACAGGGTGTATTCAAGCGCTTAATCTTTACCAAACCTTGCTAGGTGTGTGATGTGTGGGATAAAAAAAAAAACATAATGTACATCACCGTAGCACCAACGATGAGGGATTGAGCATGCTCTTCTAACACGTTCTGTCCATGATTAACGCCAACTTTCAAAGCAGCAGCATTATCTTTTCAAAAGTTTATCAGAGTTGAAAGCGGAGAATGTGCGAAAGATTTTTCAAGAAATGAAAAGGTGCCTGTAAGATGTACCTGATCTCACAACTCTATCAAAAAGGGGTCATAAAAACTGTCGAAAACCAACTTTTCCATTGATTTTATGATTCTAACCTCACAAATAAAGTCGAAGAAGAATAGTTCTTTCAGAAAATATGGAAAACTAAAAAAGACTTGGTCGACCTGTTTCACCTTTTTTATGAGTCCCCACGTAAAATCAAGAGTGCAATTTTTTGTTGGTTTTGTGATGCACGGTCACATTATGTTCTGCAAAAGGGGCCAAGGAACAAAAATCAAAAGAAAAAAACACACCAAACCCAATATTTCACGAAAGAGTTGGGGGGGGGGGGTGGGGGAAACGTCACACAATTTATGTTCTGCAAAAAAAAAAAAAAATTTGGAGGGAGCTGCCCCCCCCCCCATTTCACCAGCCCTGTCTTAATACATATTGGTATATTCACAGCAATATTGATAAGAGAACAAGTTATAGTTAGTTAAGTAGTAAGATTTTATTTTTGGCTAATCACTACATGATTTCAGTCTTGTTTCGCTACCGATTAACCAAATCCTGTAACATTGATGTAGCCTATACATATTGGAGAAAGTATGTTACCCAGTAAAGAGTAGTCAAGATAAAGATTGAAACTGATGCCTTCTATCTCTCGTTTGGTTTCATTAATGTGTTTTCATCTAGTCGAGAATGTCTCGTACTAAGTCGTTTGTGTGTTTGTGTGTGTTTGTGTGTGTGTGTGTGTGTGTGTGTTTTATAGTATCGTGACATACTTATTACACATTACCGAGGCAGGGAAAAAAAAAGAAAAAGAAAAAACGATTGTAATAATGTTGAGGCAAATGTATTTTGTACACTTACATCTCTGTCTATTCGCAGTTTGCAGTCATATGATATGGTTATGATGAAAACCATGTAGAAAAAAAAAGGACGAAAATTACAATTTGAGAAGTTTCCAAAGAGATGTACGCTATGTCTGCAGTACCAGATTATGACACTCCTTCCTCAACTTACCGCTGTCATTTATACAAATAGGTTTAGTGTTAAATGTGTTTATGTTAAATTATGTTCAATTTCTCGTCAACTGCGTTGTGTTTGAGGTCATTCCTTGCTTGTTCCAAACCGAATGTTAGTTCTATATATCTCTTTCTCTCTCTCTCTCTCTCTCTCTCTCTCTCTCTTATAATAATTTTATATGTGTAATGTGATGCGTGTGTGTGTGTGTGTGTGCGTAAACGGGAAAGCTGTGTTCAGCAATTGTGGTAAAATCCGACCTACATTTCAAAGAAAAGTTGGATAAGATTGCAGACTTTTTGTTCACTTGTTATCATTCATGTGTGTGTGTGTGTGTGTGTGTGTTTGGTCTTTTTTTTACATTTTCACTTTTGCATTCGATCAATTTCCAAGAGCAATATCAAAACCTACAAAAGTAATAGAAACTTATCAAAGTACGCATATCATAAACATGAGTGTAAATAATAAACCAGTTTACAAAGTTATGCATAAGAAAATCAATGACACAAATTGACATTTTGGTCATCTTTATTTCATCATCATATACATGTAATAATCATACACATCAGTGAAATTATGTATCATAAATGCTATATCAGAATATTCCAAACATTTCAGATTCACTCTGAAAAAAACCCCAAAAAGGCTACGCTCTAAAATACAGTTTCTCGTATTTCTTATATTTACTGCGATGGACTAAGATTCATTAAAAGCATCTAGCCCTCAGTTTGTGAATTTTAATTCATCGCATAACATTTGTAGACTAGGAGCAAAACAGAGATATTGGGAATTTGGAAGTCATTGCCCAAATGCCGTGGGCTGTGCTTTGAATAAAGGTCCAGTATTCACAGTGTGTCGATGAGGGGCAATCAAGCAATCACCAAAACAAAGAAAACTGTTTCATTTGTTGTTGTTTTTTTGTATTTTCTTTCTTTTCATTATTTCTAGCATCCATTGCATCTGCGAAGCGATGAGCCCTACCAGCCAACAAAAATAGTTGTCGTTACTGAACAATCTTCTTTCTCATTCTGTCTAATAAGTGAAATCACATAAGGACATGTTTATGACATGCTAAAATGGTTACCAGTGAATTTTTGGGTACATTCACCAAGTAATTTGAATTTGCCCAGGTGGCCCTTTTTGGTGTATTTATCGTCTTTCTTTTTTCTCCACTACTCACAACGCTCTGTAATTATGTCTCAATGCTTATCAATGTTTCCCACAGGTCGCATTCTCATTCAATAATAAAGACCAATTTGGACGTTTGCTTACATTACTTTGCATAATTTGCAAAATCTTTGCCTGTGTTATCGATTAAACATCGCGCCAAAATAGAGTCAACATTGAAACTAAGAAAGGTGAATTGGATTGTTGACTAATCTTGTTCCCAATTGAATAGGTTGCCCAAAAAGAGGAATGAAAGTGTGTTATAACATATAAAAGAAGAAATAAAGAGATAAAGAACTATAAGGAATATATCACTAATGCAAAACGTTTTGAAAAAGAGGCAGACAACTGAAATATATTATATACTATATATATATATATATATATATATATATATATATATATATACGTCTGATATTGATATTTATATATAATGGTATAAATAATTTTGTTGTTTGCTATTGACGTGATTATGTTATACTAGCTCTATTGAATAGTAAATGTACATGAAATTTGCCCAAAAATCACGTTCGCGAGTTTCGAGACTGGACTGAAATTTTCAAAATGTTTTTAACTGAAAGCAGTTTCTCAGTATGAAAGAAATTCTGCATATAAGTATTGGATCGCAGGAGGTGGCATGCAAAGGATCCACCAGACTTGGGGCCAGAACAAGACGCCAACCATCAGCATTTCCTGTAAGAATCATTTTAGTTTCTGTTTCACAAACATTAAATGCATTTCAATTTTTTTTTTTCAATTTCAATTTAATTTTCGTATTTCTCGATGGATAATATATGGTATATAACAAAATATAATAATACAGAATGTCCAGCTTGGATACATACATGAAGAAATAGGAATACGAAAATAATACATAACGGTCGATGTGTCATTTTCAATCAAAGTAAAGGATGCAAAGAAAAATACGATGGAACCTACTAAAAAGCAAAGCTTGTTGAGTGTATCAACAAGTAAATGTATAAGTAAATGTATCAACAAGTAAATGTATCAATAGCAATAAAGGAGTTTGAAAAAAACAACTCCCTAGTTTGAAAAAAAAAACTGCTTTCAGTAGCTTGTAAATCCAATGCGCAATGTGTTGAACTTTTCATAGATTTCATTTAAGAAAGTGCCAAACTTATTTGAAGAGCTTCCTTCCAAAATGCGCTAAATCCATTGAAAAATTATGGATTTAGCGCCTTTTGGAAGCAAGCTCTTTATTTATTGTTGTATGTATTGCATGTGCCCTGTTAAATGTCAAATTACTGCCTTTAAACAAGCCATTAATATTGAAAATGTTTGAATAAATTTTTAATATAATAAGAGTTCTTAGGGTGCTTTACCAGCTGCTTGAAGTGTATTTTTGTCACATTATCATTTTAGAATATTTTTCCTGGTTTGCCATGGGGAATAAACGGATGAGAGGGATTGATACGACTAAGATTAGTTTATTTTTCTCTTCTTATTTTCTACACGATCAGCATAAGAATCAAGTCTGTAATTTATATCTGTAAAATACTAATATGCACGGATACATGCACTCACATTCATGAACGCATTTAATATGACTGCATGTATTTCAAGGGTCTTCATGTGAAAGTTGATCCATGTATCCGTGGACACATCTATTGCGCATAATGGCTATCATATCTGGTATCGTGTATATTAATGGAGGAAGTACAGTGAGATTATTCACGTCAAGGAATCTGAGGATGACAAAAGTCAACAAAAACCGGTAATATGACGAGCAGTGAAAACAAGATCAGTGCGACAAGAGATGGTACAAGAATAAAGCATTATGTCAATAGACAGGGAGAACTAGTGTAGGATTTAATAAGCTACATGATCTAGGACTGACAGGCAGTGTTTGGTATCCCATCATGACATATCTCGTTCATTTTCACAATAAAAACATTAATGTCCGTTTCACATTACCCTATTAACCATATTTGAATCGTATTCGTTTATGTTATTTTCTCTATTACTTTTCTTTCTTCTGCCATACTGAACTGAATAAAACGGCTCGTGTTAAAAAGCATTTCTTTATAGATTAACATAGGCCCTATTTTTTATCAAAGGATATTATAGATTTAAAATGTCCTTAAAGGGGCCCTGAAATCCAAATGCGTCTTGATTTAAAGTGATTTATGATACCTCAACATCACTTTAGCGGTGAGATGAATATCTAGAAACATTCCATATTTTTAGCGATTTTTTTTCTTCAATTTTTCTTCAGATTACTTGGGAACGCCCACAAAAAAAAAAAATAATAATTTCAAACCAATATTCTTTAGATTACCTCATCTGTCAATCATTGCTAAAGTACTGAAATGTTTAACAAAAGATATTTGAATGCACCTTCCTCTCGACTCAGCATAACTTGCATGTTTCTGTGATATCAATTTGACTAACAAAAGACATGCCGAGAGAACATGCATATATATATATATATATATATATATATATATATATGATACAAATACATTTTTATGTTTCTGTCCGCCCATCACATTTCATCGATCGATGTTACATGTTTTTCAACCCTATTCCTTTCAACAGCTTGTTAAGAAACGTTTTGCAGTTATTACCAAACACAGGGCTCGACACTAACGGTGGCCCGGTGGCCCGGGGCCACCACAATTGAAAGTCGGGCCACCAAATTTTTTTGAAAAGTACGTCAATTAATTCGTAACTTTTTGCGCCGGAAATTAGCAGTTATATTTGTTTAAAGGATGGATGAAAAAGACTGAATGAGTGCCTGAGAGTGAGTGTTGCGAGTTTGTTGAGGTTTATTAAATAGATGTATGTCCAACTTCCAATTCTTACTATGACTGGATAAAACTTAGATATTTGACTCATAAAAAAAAAAACAGGACTTTTAATGTTTTTTTTTTTATTGTTTTTTTTTTTGGGGGGGGGCACCAAATTTTTCTCTCGGGCCACCACAAATTTGAAATTGAGAATTTTGGTGGCCCCATCGGGCCACCAAACAAAAAAGTTAGTGTCGAGCCCTGCCAAACAAAACACTGGAAAAGCCGATTACAAAAAACAAACAAAAAAACAAACAATATGGCATCACTTTTTTCCTAACTACAGAAAACAAACTATATTCATTTCATTCAATGCAACGAAATTGTTCGAATTTGCCGAAAGCAAAGATATATTGAAATATTTAAAATGTTCTATACAATGCCTCAAAGTAAAAATTCGATATATAATCTTTCAGACATATAATCCTTCGACATTTAATCCTTGCAGACAAGGATTTGAAAACTAAATCTGAAAGATTTCAATATTCAATTGGAAAATGAAGAGATCATGAAATTAAAATTCATCCGGGTAAAATATAAGAACCAGGCACCATTCAAAAAAAAAAATCGTTGCAGTTTGGGAAGCAGGAAACTGGATGACACATCACAATACGCGGACTAATCTTGTGGATTTTATCATGTGGGACGCCTCTTTCATATGCACGTATCGTACTAGTGACGCACTAAAAGCCAGACATTTTAAATGCACGCATGGTACCGAACCTGATTTGATACAAGCTTTGTGGTAAATGAGGCAGAACAGTTTATTTCTGGAGATTGGCGAATTTGAAAAATTCTTTTTCAACTTCTCCTCATATTTCTGAGAGATACTCGAAAGTAGGTGTGAGGAAATCAATCAAATAATGCAGATTTTGTTTCTCTTCGAAATACCAGTTTTCATTTTATCATATTCAAGCGTATTATTCAACTCCTCGTAAAACCATGTAAATCGAAAATAACTACTTTGGGTTTTATAGGTCTTTTATCGCCTCTTTCATGTCAATTCGTGATACCATTGATTGATTGATTGATTGATTGATTGATTGGTCGATTGATTGAATGAAAAGATTGATTGATTGATTGATTGATTGATTGATTGATTGATTGATTGATTGATTGATTTTTTTTCTCCATTTTATCCACCAGGATTTTCATATCATACAGGAATCTGCTCAAAATGATTGATAACCGAGTATTGGTGCAGTTCGGGCTTCTCTTCATAAACATTCACCTCGTTGGTAAGAGAAAAGTCATTTAAGACTTGGTCAATTTCTTCACCTTCATCATTGTGCACTTTTTGTCGTTTCGATACGTGTTTCTGTGATTAATTAAAAAGTCTGAATCAGCACGGTGCTTGGAAATCATAACGTTCAGCGGAAAATTAAAGAGTGGGCATTAAGGGCGTCAAACTCATGAACGTAATTATCTTACTGTTTCATTTAGTTTGAACAGTTTGATGTATATCATATCATCGTGTCAATTGCATTCTTCATTTAATGTATCTATTCCATTTATCCATAATATCATATCAATAACATCAGGAAAAACTTCATGATAATGACATTATATCATCTTGTCTTGTCCCTATGCAATATTGTTATGTGATTGTGAATAATGGATATATTATTCAGCAGACACAGAAAACATTTCTCCCATAAAAGACATTTCTTCCCAATTTGTTATGTCCGACTTTTAATATTGAGATCTATCAGTCGATCTTCCTACATTACTTTTTCAGCTGGAATGACATTGAATCTCGAAGTTCCCTCGCCTCTCCGGGCTGGCCGTGAGGACACCGCGGTTTGCACAGGAAATAATGTCTCAGACTCGGCTGTACCGACATGGTTTTTGAATGGCGTCCAAATCACAGACGGCTTCACCACAAACGGCTTCATCACAACCAACGAAATCTTTGTGGAAAATGAAGTACAACCTGAATGCGATAAATAGAATGGTCACTTTTGAGGCAAGGGTCTTTGAAATGTGTCATTTTTAGAACGATAAGATGCCCTCTAGACAAACTTGATGACACAATTCCTGAAAGCAGACTTTTCGAACGAGCTTGACAATCAAGACTTTTAGGCCTCCGTTTTGATGAAAATTTCTGCTCCTTACTTCCGTGTAACCACATCTTGGCATAATGTCACATCAGAATTAAATTGACATGATGTCAGAGTTGGATGTATGTGTTCCTTGTTATAGCATGAAAAAAGTCACGCACGCACACACACACACACACACACACACACACGCACACGCGTTTATATATATATATATATATATATATATATATATATATATATACATATAATCTCCACTGAGAATGATGATGGCGTCCATTATTCAATGCGCAAAGATGACTGAGACAGGTGATGCATTCTACGAAATCAGAAACAAATGGCAAATAATATGCTTTTTTTCTGCCTTTTGTATTCAACTCTATTATAGACATTTCGACAGAAATTGACATTTTTTATTTTAATAAATGACAATATGAAAATTCAAAGCAGATAGGGAACGCCTCAGAATTGAATCTGCTCACTAGGACGGAAGTTACCTTTCACCTAGTGAGACACCCTCGATTGATATCCGCACATTTATTCCACAAATAGTGCGTGTATTTCACCAAGCATTATTCTAGAAAAGGACAGATGCTTCTCCTACCCAAATACATCTGCTGGAGGCGAAGATTTGACAGATTTTAGCGCAAACTGAGTGTAAGATTCGGCTCCCACGTATCACAGCCGAGAAGATTGAAAGGGAAGAAACTTTACAGACTCTCAGCGGACACTCTATCCTTTATTTATAGGGGAGACACGAGCATAAGAAAAACGTAACCTAATAACCCCTTCCACAAGAAAATCTATGAGGATAACTTTTGAAACCTTACCGTATCCTCATGATAATAATACACCTTATAGATTAGAAATAATTACTGTAATACATCAGAAAAATCATCTCTCCATTCACGCCCACAATGATAATGAGGATATCCATACTTTTTGACGAACTCCATGCGCAGGTTGATCGGATATGAACTTTCACCGACATCAGGAGAGTGAAACAAAACGCACCAATTTCTTATCTTCAGAAACTCTGTCCCCGATGGACTTATTAGGCAACCTGACTCTAAAGAATCGCTCTTCATAACCTTGCAGCCTATTTCACCATTCTCATTTTCAGAATCATAATAAATCTGCTTCTTTTAAGGCATGGTGGAAATACTTCCAAGTGGGACATTAGGCAGGTTATGAGACTTCGTTAACGGACCCTTTACGGTGTGTGATTAGCCTGACGGCAAAAATATTCAAAGTAACAGATAAATGCAAACAAGCCTATTATGAGATTGCCTTGAATGTAAACTACTTTAGGACGTGGTACCTTAACTTGTAAGACTAAACAAATATTGAATCAAATGGTAGTCATTGATGTTGGGAGACATACGATTTCTGCCCTTTGCTTATAAAGGTTACAATTAACATTTTTGTACCAGACGAGACTCCTATTCTTCAGGTTACAAAAAGTGATAATTGCAGAATTTAAATTACTACAAAATGATAAAGTCAAATTTTACAAATGCTATGCTTGCTGTATGCCATATATAATCTATCGTAAGAGTAAGGAATGTTTACATTGTCGAAGTGAGCTTAGAGATAAAGATTCTAATCACACTTACGGAAAGAGGGAAAAGCATTGGAGGCTGAAAACGGAAGTGAACTTGCACCTACAATAGTGCGCGATCACAGAAATATGCTTTTTAATATCCTTTAAGGTTAGAATTTTCTTCTTCTACAGAGGCTGTCTAGTGTTTGAATACTTTTCGATCTTACCTGGGGTGATATATGTCCGACAGATGTGTAGTTGGGGTTTAATGAGTAACTTTGTTATACTCCATGCACTCAAAGATAGAACCTGCTGAGAGCGTGATGTGTTGCATGATATAACGTCCTCTCTACGACGGGTAGTAGAAGGACCGCATTATAATTGCTTTTGCTCAGTTATACACTGTGATGCCGTCCCTGTGCAAAAATGACAGGGAATATGAAACTGACACATATTGATTGTGTTAGCGATGAAAGTTCATAAAGTAAATGTCAAAAGTAAATCATCTTTTCCGGTGTATTATTCTGCCAATTCCATTCACAGGACGTGTTTGATGTTTTAATTTTTGTATCACATTATCAAGGCAGGCTTGGCAAAGGAAGGAGTGTATCAGTTGTATTTATGAACATTGTATTGTACGAAGAGTATTTAAGAAGATTTCTAGACCAGTAGCTCGTTTTCTGGAAAGGTTTGAATTCGTGACCGACGGAAATTACCGTCAATTTTTCCACCGCGTCCATGTTAACAATATGACACTACCAACCATTTTTGCTATTTCCTTAGTAAATTAGTGTTGAGGCGAAATCTCAAATTTTCCCCTTTATCAACACTCGTTAGGAAATCGTCAATAAAAGATCTATGAGAAGATGATGTCTTCTGGAATGGATGGCCAGCAACACTGACTGACAAAAGCAGACCAAGTTCGAGAGTACAGCGGTCATACTACATTATTGCAACTGTAACTTAGGCGGCTCAAGTACGTGTCCCGGCTATGCTGGTGAGTTGAGCGGCTTGGTAATTATCTTGAACACGTTCCAAATTTACACTTAACATTGCTTAGCATGCAGGGCGAAGTGAAACAGAAACATTTGATCTCGCATCAGCGTCCACATTAGATTTTTGTGTCCTCTTTTCTTGTTAAGAAGAAATATTCTAAAGATATGATAATACTAATGATAACAATAATAGTAATAATAATAATGATAATAATAATAGTAATAATAATAATAAACAGACATTAAGCAGTAGATGACAGGTTCTAGTCCCACTGGTTTCTTTTTTTTCCGACAGGTTTGTTGATTTACAGATCAGCAGTTGCGATTTTAACAAATTTAATTTGTAAAGGGAGACAAAGTGAAGAAACTCGCACCGAAACATTCACCCCTCTGAATAATATCTTTCTTTCATTTAAATAAGCTATGTCCAGCAACTCTTCCGAAGATTTCACCAGCAATCATTCATTATGAACACAATCACTGTAATACACATACTTAATCACACACATGCATTATTAATTTGTATGTAACGACTGTTTTCCAATGCAGACTGTGTAATTAAAGTTCAAAGTCGGGGAATATCATAGTGCAATAAGACATTACATTGAATTGCGTATGTGTGCATTTTCATTTATGTTGTGCTCAGTCTATTCCATGCAATATGTTTCTTATCAAATACAGTCAGACTTGTTGGTGGATCAACCCAAAATGAAGGCCGAGTTGAGATATCGTGTAACGGGCAGTGGGGCACGGTTTGTGACGATTGTTGGGACATCAACGAAGCGCACGTGGTGTGCAGAGAGCTCGGCTACCCATCAGCCTCTTCTCATTACATTGAAGCCCATTTCGGGGAGGGATCTGGACCAATCTGGGTTGACCCAATCAGATGTAATGGAACGGAACAATCTCTGCTGCAATGTCGCCGTGCGTACTGGGGATGTGAAGATTGTGACCATAACGAGGACGCTGGAGTGAGGTGTGAGGGAGACAGTAAGTTTACTCCATTAGTTCATGGAAGTTAGACTCGTAGGCCGACAGAATAGCAGTCAAATCTACTCTTGTCCAAAGGTAGGATAAAACGGTATCGTTTCTCCAAGATATTCATTAGGACTAGTCGAGCTTTGGCCTTTTGAATGTGTTTATTTGTTTGTGTGTGTGTGTGTGTGTGTGTGTGTGTGTGTGTGTGTTTGTGTGTGTGTGTGTTTTCTCCACCTTTTTGTTATTCTTTGAGAGGTGCAAATAGCAAGTATTTACATGTCAGTGTTCATAGTAAATCATTTTGACGATGGTGTTTCATGCTTTACATGCGTTTATATAATACGTTATACGTCTCATATAATATGCAATTAAAGTCCAACCTCCGATTCAATTAGAGTCTATAATATCCCACGTAAAAGGTAACGAGTAATATGATGCTTACATTGCACAAATGATATCGTATTGAGATTTTCCAATAGGTGCATGTGGTCGTAGAGAACAACTTGAGTCGCAGAGAATATTACAAAATATACAGGGCCTAAAAATGAATTCAATGATAAGAGAAAGAATGCATAGTTTGCAAGGATAACAGAAGAGTGATAATGATGACCTTTCACGCGTAGAAAAATTATAACGCTTGCTATAATCAACAACATACTCTACATTTTTACTCGATTGTCCAATATTTTTCAAACATTCACTAATGTGCTCACTAATATTGCTGCTTTCACTCAACCTATCTATATATTTGGGTTTCCATGGTTTCAATTTCTTTTAAAATAACGGGAAATGTGCGTCACAGGATTGACCAAGATGTCTAGATAAGAAAATGTATCCTTATATTTGTAGAAATTTGAAAACGTAGTTCTGAGGGGGGCTGTAGCCGATTAAGTGAGGGGTTAAAGATATGGTATAGTATTGGTTGAGGTGAGGATTAAGCTTTTAACTTTTTGCGAGATACCTAGAAACCTCTTTATGAAATGACAAAGAGTGTACAATTCTAGAGGAATTCAAAGTTTATTTGTTGAAAATCGGTTTTGAAGTGGCTGAGATATCCAAACACAAAGTAAAACAAAGTGATCGTAATAAAAGTTGGGTCCCATCTTTTATTAGGATCGCTTTGTTTTAGATATCTCAGTCATTTCAAAACCAATTTTCATCAAATAAACCTTTACTTCGTTGTAGAATAATATGGTCTTTCATATTTCATAAGAGGTTTCTCATCTCAAAGAAAAGTCATCATCAAAAAAACTTTGCAAACTTGAAGCCCCTTCACAACCGAAACTGTACCATCCCTTTAAAGCTTGCGACTGTTTTTATCATTTTCACATTTTTTTTTTAGTATGGTATATTTACAGTATACCATTTCAATATAGTACATTATATATACATACTGTATATATGCATATTGAACCAGACGTGGACTCAAAGTGTAGTTACTCGGCCTACTAAGATGCAACTCAACTGATTACATGCAATATATCTTTAAAAAGATGATTAAATCCCAACAACGACAACAACCATACTCACTGGGTGGGGAGGTGGAGGAGCATGACCTTTGAGAATATCAAAATAAAATGCTTAAATAGGAAAGTAAAGTTCATTATTAACTTTAGCATTATTTTCTATTGTCATTAAATCATTATTCATTATTTTTCCTTTCACGTCTATATATCACGTCATATAAGTTTTATGGATTATACAGCAGTAGCTGCTTTGGAAATACGACGTAGTGTGTCAATATATTCCTTCATGTTTACCAAACTCATAATCCTCTGCTGACGATAGTTCTTAAAGATTTTATTTTCAAATCAATAGATTGCGTTTTATAACCAGAGGACGTTAATTGTTAAAAGTCTTTCCGTACGATGGCCATCAAGTTACAATACGTTTGAATTATCAAATATATCATTCTAGTTTTTTTCTCTCTTTTTTTCTAAGGAACCGCCAATGTAGCTACGTACACTGTTAGAAGCGAGTTGTCTTTGATTCCTACCGTAGCTGATCATGGGGGCGTCCTTCAGTGCAGCCTTCTTAGCAGTGAACAATCAAGAACGTTACAGGTCCAACGTAAGTATGTTTCTTTTATAACACGTTAAACAATAAAGTAAGAAAAAATATTGGGCCAATATTTTTGTGATCATAATGTTCCAGTTGAAGGGTCAGCTCTTTTGAATGATGCAATTCGACGGTCATTCAGGGTCGGATTTTACGCTACTTTATTATATTGTTTACTGGTTGCAAAAAATAAAAAACTAAAACAAAATAAAAAACAAGCTATCATGTGTAAGAATTCAGGTCAAATGAAAACTTTGTTATTTCCATGAAACACTGTAAACAGTATAACATACATGTCAGTGCACGTAAAAAAAAAAACACGATAAAAAACAATAACAAACAAAACAAATGTGGGAGGGGAATCTGCACTGATGTCTAGCCGTGAAGAGTAAAAGTTAAAATGGCGTTTTTTGTTGTTTTTCACCCACGTTCATCGGGTTGTCATTAACTGACATTATGAAATAAATTCTTTGTAATCACCATGCTGGATGCTTTAATACATTTTATTTCGTGCTGGTGGCTATTTACGCATTGCCTGGCTAAACAAGTTTTATTCATTTGTTTATTTGTTTGTTTGTTGTTGTTTTTTGTTTTAAGGAGTTGTCAACAGCAAGCGGTTTTTGATGTTCGGATCAGAATCTATGTGTCTGCTTTTAAGGAATATCGCCTAAGTTTGCCATTTTTACAACATGAAATCGGCAGCATTTCCAAATGTTTTGACAAGCGGTGCATGTAAATAATCTACGTACTGTTTTTCATGGTGGTGGAATATTTTTCTTCATGGTGCATGTGCGTGTGATCACTTTATCATTTTGTCCTTTAGCACATTTAAACAGTGATTTTTATCAATAATTATGGACCGTAATTGGATAGTGTGCTGATTATAAAACGACAAAGACAACTATACATTACACATTTCTTTTTAATCTTTATCAATTTTTCAGATTTTTTTGTGTGTGTGTGGTGATTTCAGCGACCAGTTTCCAACAAACTAGAGTCATTCTTGTTATTAGGTCACAAATAGCGGATATGATAGTAATAGTAATAATAATAATAATAATAATAATAATAATAATAATAATAATAATAATAAGGTCTTATCTAAACAGGGTAGCCTCTTCAGTGTTGCCACTGCTGTACCAGAGGGCCCTGCTATCATTATTACCCTAGCATTGCCAGGTACCCATTTATTAACCTGGGTCGAGACGGACACAGTGGGTAAAAACATCTTGTCCAAGGACGCAAGCACTGGGCGGGATTCGAACTCGGGTCCTCCTATCAAGAGTCGGGATTCTTATCTACTACATGCCACAGCGTCCCCATATATACAATTGTATGCTCACCCCTTGCATTTACCAGGGGCTGCCGACTTCGTGGCTTGTTGTCAACTAGCGTGTCGACGCACAGCATTCCATTCTTTCATCTGTAAAAGCGTCGACCATTTCCTGCAACTTTCAATAATAGCATCTTTGTTGTCCATGGCTCGGCTTATGGATTGCCATGTAAGCTCGGTTGGGTGCATATCCGGCGAGCACGATGGACACAGCATCTGCACACCTCCTTTTCCACAAGAAATTCCCTTCTGTGGCCTTACATTGACCAGTGATGAGGTCGAGCAGAAAGAAATTCTGTCTTTACCTTTCATGTGGAAGGCAGTGGTACTCCAAGATATCTAGGTACACGACAGTGTTGACGTTTCCTCCCTAAACCACCAGTGGCATTATGCCACCGTGATGGATGCCGTCCATGTCATCACTGAGCTGCCACCACCTTGAGTCGTCTCGTTGCTGCAGTCCTCATGACGTTTCTCTCCGAGTAATTCTGATGAACTCGTTGTCTCCCATTCTTTCATTTGAGGATGTAAAGACTCTAGTCCATGAAGACGTCATGGCGCCAGCGTCCATGATGAAGCATTCTGTGTTCCCCTGCCTATCGAAGATGACCAACTCTTTACACAAACAGTTATTCGTAGACATTTAGTCAACCGATGAACTTTGTAACCATGTCGTAGCAATCTCCAATTACCGGGTGATTAAAAAAAGAATATGTCATGTCTCCTCCACAAGCGACGAAGGTATTTCGGCACTTTGTTTTTCTTGTTGTTGATGTTGTTGTTGTTATTGCTGTTTCTTCTTCTGAGATTTAATAATTGGGGTTATCTCGTCAGAATATATATCTTTAAGGTTTTCGTGGCCACACTTTCCATGCCTCACATTGGAGTTTCAGGATCTTAATGATTGTATTCTGTGTATCCCGATTGTGTCATGATATCATTTTGCTCGCAGCAGTCCTGTCTCAGTGCTGCCACTCTCTCGCCTATTGCGTATTACGTTGGACAAGGTAGTCCTTTTTTTTTCAAAAATTCAGTTATATATCAGGGCCCTCATATATGGTATTCTATCCCTAGAGAAATTAAAGCATCAAAATCCATAAATAATTTCAAAATTAGATATAAACACTTTTTATTGGAAGATTACAAACATAGTTAATTCAAGGCGTATTTTTGTTGTTGCTGTTTTCTGTGTTGTTATCGTCCATACCTCCGTAGTTTTCTTTTGTAATGATTGCATTGGTTTGACTTGTTCTGTTTTGTCAACTTAACTGACATTTTTTTTTCTTAAATATGTCAAAGGTATGTATGTTACAGTAAAATGGGTCAGCTACTCACAAGGGCTTTTCCTTTCTTGCTGCTTCCCCCACCAATGGCATTGTCTCTGTATGTAGTCATACCGCCACATTATTTTTACTTTTATGTCATATGTCCTATGAATTTTTCTCTTTTGCATCTCATTTTGTACACTCATGTTTTATTGTATGCTCTGTATATTTTTAATGCTTGGTGCAAAATAAACTAAAACTAAACTATTGCAAATAATCTCAAACAAAGGGAACCATTACATAACGCACAATTTCACAATGTTATGATATTTCCTGTTAATGCAACTATCATTTTTTGCAGTTGTAGACTGTCAAATACCCACAATAACATTCGAATAAAGTTTAAAATATCTTGATCAGTCTCTATGACCAACAGTAAAATCATCAAGATAGTACGTCCTGAGGTCACAAGGAGGTAGACTCTAATCAGCAGTGACATACCTAGCTTTCTCCCTTTGATAATTATTGTCATATGACAGACGCCCCCGCGGATAATATCATCCTGATCCAGATCAACCCCATCCAAGACGAACAGGAAACTAATGGCCTTAAGATCACGTGTCGCGTCAACCCATGTGACCAACCATTTCCACCCATCGAGACATTCGAGATTACAATCGATGACGTCATTCAGTCATCTTCAAGCTCCCCTTCAGTGACCTTTGACCCTCCCTCTAGTGGATGCGTGGAAATCTCCTGCAGCGGTATCAACGAGCTTGGTAGGACAACCACTACACAGACTTACTGTACAAAGAGCTGCGGTAAGTGAACATTATCAATTTTGAATCTTGCTATGATGTACAACAAGTTTCTATCAGACTCCAAATACATCAGGGATTTTGTAATATTTGATGGAGTCACCACATGCACATGCTTTGCCTTGAGAACACTTCTATTTTGATGACGGTTATCCTCATTATAGGGAGTTTGCAGCTTTAATCTGTGGCACTGTTATACTGTTATTGCGAATATCAACACTTTTACAAGCATTTCTATATATATATATATATATATATATATATATATATAAGAAGGGTTTGTTTGCAAAAACCGATAAATCCATTTTTGAAGATTTGGAAGTACGGTCTGTGTCATAAAGTACAAAATGATACCTTTTAAATGATATATTGGTCACTACATATTAAGGCATATTTTTGAAGTTATGGTCAAAAGAAGCAAAAAAATTCTTATTATTCTCTTTACTTTTCTTGACCTTTATTCGCAAATATCTCCATTTGGCAAATATGGACTTATCGGTTTTTGCAAACAAACTCTTCATATATATATATATATATATATATATATATATATATATACATATATATAATCATAGTGACAGCAATGGACTTTAACCAGAACATGGCGGGGCGGTGCAGAGACAGTTAATATATATCTATATGTATCTATATAATAAAATAAACAAAATACCAGCATAGTATTTTGCTCTTATTTCTAACAGGAGTTTCATTACTTCAACAATCAACGAAACAATATTCGTTCTATCATTGTAACTTCATTACTTTGACTTCCACTAGAAACCAGTGGCGAGCCTCCAGCAGCTGACATCTTGTCGATCAAGACTTCGGAGTTCCTAGACAAAGACCATCAGATAAATCTGCTAATCCTGTGCAGAGCGAACTTGACCGATCAGCCGTACCCGTACCTCCATTCGTATTCAATTGGAGTTCATGGGACCATCCTGTCCAACGGAAGCTGGACCTCGGCCGTCTTGAGACCACGCCCAAATAGGTGTATTAATATCACGTGTTCCGCAACTAATGGCGTCGGAATAACATCCGTGTTGGCGAGGCACTGTCCGAGGGGTGAGCAATAGCAAATTAAAAAATGTATCTCTTTCTCTCCCATCGTCTTCGTGACATAAAGTGATAGAGTGATTCCTTGTGTCAAAATCCTTTGAGGGACATTTTCTAGAAAATTTGGAGATTCATTTGCAATGGTCTGAACTAATTTGGGACTTTATGGATTGGCGGCAAAAGCTTGGAATATATTCTGTGATTTACCGAATTCGATCTCTGCCCAGTAATATGGACTTTCCCCTTTTATCACCGTTAATGTAACAAACAACCAAACCATGTTTGTTACTGAAGAAGGTTTCATTATCTTGCTTTAGCGCTTTTCCTTAAGTTAGAATCGCTTGACGTATACTAAACCATGAAACCAACTCTAGATAAACTTTACATGGTCATTATTACTTAATTGAGGAAACACTACATATCTCCTTGATTAAGTAAGTATGTCGTTTTTTAACTTTATTAAGTCCTTTCCATTTGCCTGCTTTAGCACTGGCATTGTTTAATACACATTTCCAACACATGATGTCCATAAAGCCAGATACATATAATATAATATAATATAATATAATATAATATAATATAATATAATATAATATAATATGGTTAAAACAATAAATTATGTTACTCATTAAAAATTTTGGTGAAGTTTTTTTGTTTTTTTTTTTGGAACCCCCTCCCAAGTATATCTCTTTCCATTTCTCAGACCCACCTGCGCCCAACATCATTTCTATCAAGGTAGAAGAAAACGAGGATTACTCGGGAACGAATCTCAATATCTCGTGTCACGTGGATCCGATCGATCAACCGTTTCCCCCGATTGGTCGGCCGTAATAAGGCAAAACAACGTAACTCAGAATATCATGTTCTGAGAAAAACGACTTTGAAAATTCAATTGGTTCCCATTTTTCCGTCATAGGAGCAAAACACTTTTGAAGCAGCGAAGTTTTTTAGGCATTAATAAAGAATATCTCGGGAAAATTTCAGTAAAATAGGACTTCCCGTTTTAGAGTAATTGCCATGTTTAGAATAGATACAGCATTTTACCGAATCACAGCACTGTGCTGATGAGTAATTCTAGTTTGCCATAAGAGCGTATCCTTACTTACGTTGTGCGAGAATCCTCACGCGGCAACATATCAATTAGGCAAAAGAACGTATCCTGACTTACGGCGCGTAAGCATTCTCCCGTGAAGCCACTTCAGTATGCCAAAACAACGTATCTTGACTTACAAATATCTGCGCCTCAACCCTTTCATCAATGTAATTAGGCAGAATGACGTATCCCAACTCTATGGCAACAATCTCTATGATTTATTTACTTTGACAATTTTGTTAACTGGATGATAAAAGTCCCGTTATGTGTTTTTAGATATACATAAGGAATAGTAAAACACGTTAGCTTGCAAAATGATTCATGCAATTGAACATTTTCGTTTTTTTTTCTGAAAACTTACCGAGTATGTACTAAAATGTAATTAGTTGTTATCTACCAATTACCGTATATTTTTGTTTTACTTCATTTGCATACACAGTTTATAGTTTATTGAGATGTCCATTCTTTTTCATTATCTTTGAGTGTAAGTTTTTTATCTCTTGATGTAAGATTTTTTTCATTGGGAGCATAATTATATGTGGTTTATCATTCATGTTGTTTTAACAAAAGCATGGATTTGGATTAATATTGACAACTAAAGTACGAGTTTGGGTAAAGTCTGAAAATGGATTTCATTACACTTCTTATGCCATGTGCTACAATTAAGATGAACTTGAAATATGTATATTTTTTAGTATGAAAATGCATGAGTGACAACTATTATGACTGTATGGGAACTGGCAAAAAAAAAAAACTAAAATAAAATGGGTATGAAAAGAATTGTATAGACATCTGCACATACACTTCGTTTCAAAGACACATACACGCATGTGTTAATATTGAGACTCCTGTTTTAATTTCTATCTTTTCTTTGATTTATTTAACGATTTCCATTGAGATGAAAGGATTTGAACAGACAGAATAATATTAAGTACTTTGTTTATCGTTATAAGTTGTTGATGTTTGGTTGATTGCATGAATTGTATCCGGAAGGTTAAAATGCCTCAATTCTTTGAACAACAACAATAATAACAATGATTTATCAGGTAAGTATGAATCCAGGTTTTAATGTTTTTAGGTGTAACTTGATCACACACACACACACACACACACACGCACACACACAACCAAGCAAGTACAAAACACACACACACACACACACACACACACACACACACATCTCAGACTTGTCAGAGGTGCAAACATTCTCTCAGTTGAATAACTTTGAGATAGACATGACAAACGTAGATGCAGAGACTGATTTACATTTTCCTAAAGGTTTATAGGGGAAAACATGTGTGTACATCTGTTTCTCAAAGACAACAGCATTACAGAAATCATTCGATTATTTGCAAGTCTTAAAAATATGAAATAGGTATCTACGCTTTCTTTTTACAATCTAAGATAGAGTTTGATATGCCATTATGCTTTTATCACATTGAAAGCAAATCAGCAGTAACTATAAACATTATCATGATGGTAACAGAAATAGAAAAAAAAATGTAATTTACTTCCCGAGTAAAGTAGCCTTTATTATTACGTACCACAGTTGAACAGAACCATGGGAGCAAAATATTCAATTTCAATAGAACAGAACATTTTTTTTTTCTGGAGATTAGTTATACTTAGTTATATATTACCATATCAGACCTTCGCATCAATTTTTACCTTGGAAGATCAGAACATCTACAAATTACAAATTATGAATAGCACACAATGTATTTTTAATCCTTACTGTTGTTGAAGATCAAGTGTAGTAAGAAGTAAATACTTGGGTAAAGAACAATTATCAGGCAGCTGAAACGAAGGGAGAATTTGCAACAGTATTCACTTTAAACACATTTCAATAAACGTCTTATCACAACAGCGATTTGCTGTGCTGCAATACATCTGCGTTGTCTGAGAGCTCCCGGAGAGATTAGGCTCAAAATAAATCAAAATTATGCAGGAAATAAAGGTTACTATTTCCCTGGTTTTCTGAAATATGTTGACAAGTTTCAATCAACATGATATTGATTTTGAGGGCAAGCATTTACAACAATATTTACTATGAACAAGTGACAATTTTACCTAAAGTTGATAATCATCATTTCAAAGGGCAATAAGCCCTCATCATATTTTTTTTTGAAATAGAATCTTTAGTTTCATATCAATATAAAAAAAGAAATCTTTCTTGTGCCTTAATAACGTAAGAATAGTCATTAACATTTCACAGTTGAGTTTTGCGAGTTCTTAATTTAACTGTGAAAGATTTACTTGATCCTATATAAACAATCCGAGTGTTATTATTTTTCTTTTAAAGTTGACTGATCTAGTGCACAATCCACTCCATCTTTCATGAGATTCTGACGGGCGTGCAGAGCTGTTCTGAAATTTGTATAGTTGCTCCTTTCTCTGCTTTCGAACTGCTCGGTAGACCACTGCAGGAAAATGAAAAAAAAACACGCAAAAGAATAATTAACACAAAATAAAATGAGGCACTCTGTATTTTCCATAAAAGAAAGCTAGTGAATTTCAATTCTGCTTTAGTTATGTGATTAGATTCTTCATTAGACATGGTTGTTTGTAACAAATCCTCTCTCACAGACCCCCCCCCCTCCTAAAAAAAGCAAAGAATATGAGAATGAGTATTTATGAAGAGTTTGTTCGCAAAACCGATAAGTCCGTTTTTGAAGATTTTGAAGTACAGTCTCTCTCATAAAGTACAATATGATATCTTTTAAATTATATACTGGTCAGTCCATAAAATCGAACATTTTTGAAGTTGTGGTCAAAAGAAGCAAACAATTTCGTATTATTCTCTTTATTTTTCTTGACCCTTAATCGCAAATATCTCCATTTAGCAAATATGGACTTATCGTATTTTGCAAACAAACTCTTCAAATAATGAAATACACTCACAGTATCTATTATTCAACATCATACAAATACCCCTTGAGGATGCACACGGCTGTGTGTTTGTTTTGAGACAGAATATGGTTACCATTTCATCAGTTTTCATTTAATATTATTATTTTTTATCGCTAAGGAATGAACTGTGAAATGTGGTATTCTCAAATTATCAGAAAGTCATCATCATGGATTCTGCCTTCTTTTCTTTTTTTAAAATAATTTTTTTTCCAAATGCCGGCTTGTGTCGCTAGGGATAATGACAAAGGTGGGATTAATTTCTGCCCCCTTCTCCTAATACTTTTTTTTGTATGAATTAATAGGTGATTATTCAACGTGTACCTTTCATTGTACTTGATACACTGCATTCCTTTTCTGTGCTGGTCTAGGCTGGCGGTTGGTGTGGACACTGAAAAGAGAGACAAGCAAAAAGTTCAACACGAATGTTAATATCACCTAAAGTAGACGATTGGGTCTGAATATTTGAACTTTACATAGTATTTAAAACCATCTAACTTGATGATAAATATTTGAATTCCATAAGCTTTTGCCCTCAACATTTTTATGGGGGAGGGGTGGAACGTATTAGCATGTATAGGATCTACCATGGCAACAATGCATTATATCGTATCGAAATGAAAAAAAAATGTTTTAAAGAATATGTACAGCTGACTAAAATTGCACAAAGAATTAAAAAGAAAATAAATCAGGCCTCCATAGTTAGCAGGTAAAGAGTACCATTAAATATTACCTTATTTTTTAGGTTAATTTTAAGTGAGTAAATTCCTGTATGTATGAAAACACCACAATCACATTCTTCATCCTTTCAAGAAATAACAAACAAGATCTAAGACTACTTATGTTTAACCAATGATGTAGACCAAACATTCCATTTTATCCCTACTTTTCTTGCCAAAGTAATGCTGTTAATGTCATTATTAGAACATATTGTGTGCCATCAGTTCATGTAGCCACTAAAGACTAAATGGAATTCATCAGTATCAAGCTTTATTGTCATTTGCTTGAAGTCGAGTCTACTGTTTACTATAAAGCTGTTACTTTACAAAACTGAATTTGAGGTAGAAGACCTCAAGTCGAATGTCGATGATCATAACAGTATATTGGGGTCCACTTCCTTTGCGCATAGGTAAATTTCTTTTGACAGTCACTACTTGATCTACTAGACCACTAGTAGTAGTACAAGTATCCTACATTTACATAGTCCTTTAATAGTAGAACCACAACCACAGGAAAGGCTGTCATACTCATAGATCTATGTTTGCTCTTTATTTTCGTAGCTTGCTGTGTTTTTTGTTTATTTGTTTTTTACTCATCGTTTTCTTAAATCTTAGTGAAAACTATAATTGAAAGTACTGGACCCTACTACTAGCATAGCGTACTGTCGTCCACTATGTACAGCCCAATCGCCGTACTTCGCACGGCGTCTGGTCGGGCTGGATCAAACTTAGACCTGACAAAAACAAAATAAAACTTACCGGTGTTACCGCTGATTTTCTTTGTGGTAGCATTAACTGGTCAGGAGAATATCCATTCCATGACTGCAAAACAGAACAACTGGCATGACTTCATAGTTCACACTGCAGCAAAGCTTGCCTGCCAGTCAACCAGTACTCTGCTACAGCACTGCTGCAGCTGTTGTCGCAAGCGGCCCGGCATCAGCGGCGGCACTACACTCACTGCCGCGGCTAAAATGGATCTGCAGCACGTAGCCGTATGTCTTGCACAACCCTCATAGAGTTAATATGCAGTGTAGCGTGTGTTGTGATGGCCACGATGTTGATACGTTGTTTTGCCGTGCTGACTGTAGCGCGCATGGCCCTGATTTTATACAGCAAAGCGCAGTATGATGACATACGTTCTTTTGCCGTGCTGACTGTAGCGCGCATGGCCCTGATTTTATACAGCAAAGCGCTGTATGATGACATACGTTCTTTTGGCGTCGCAATTTCCTTCTTTTTTCTTGAGAAACCACCATGAAAAAACAGTGTATGTAAAGATACGTTCATTTGCCGTAACAGCGAAAATGCTTTCTTTGTCATTTCTATACGTATCTCAGCTTACGTTGTTTTGCCTAGCTGGAAACGGCAACGTTGTGAAAAAGGTGTGTGAGATACGCTTTTTATCTCTGAAATGGTAAACATTTGAGAATTGAGACATTCACCATTAAAAAGAGCACATTTTATTTAGGAGCCATATGCTCATAACTCAAAATGCCCAAATTTTGAGTTACGTTCCTTTGCCTTATCACGGCCGTGGTGTGTTCGAAATCACCGCTGATGGAGACATTTTGTCAAGATCAAACGCATCTGCAACGATCATGGAAGGTCAGCCCAACCGGTGTATCGATATATCGTGTACCGGTATCAATCAATTCGGAGAGACGGTTTCTACGTGGAACTACTGCCCACTGACAACAGGTAGATTTCTTATAGCATCTGATAATAATAGAAAGGATAATAGATAACATTTCTTATTTGACTGAGAGTTCATGTTTAAATGTGTTGAATTGCTTTTAAATATTTCGGCGTTTTGGTTTCTTTATTATGTTTTACTTAGGCAAGTTGTATAGGTTTTAATGGGTGGACATAAGCAAACTAAAAAGAAAACAAATGACTTGTTTGATTTCATATATTCTTTTAAGTGAGATTATTTTATGGTTGAATATTATCTACTTTTTCTTCTGACTGAACTTGTGGTGAATAGGTTTGTTCTGCTTTTGGATGAAGACAAATACATTTGTATCTTCTCCCATAGGTCAAGCGCCCCAAGCGAGTAACATCCTCTCCATCGAAACCCAGGAGATCAATGGAGAAGGAAGCCAGGTCATTCTGGTCATCACGTGTCACATCAGACTTCAAGACCAGCCGTTCCCACACCTCCACACTTACACCATCGGAGTCGACAACACCACGCTCTCCTCGTCCAGCTGCGCCTCGGCTCTCTTCAGACCACGCCCAGGCAACAGGTGCATCAATGTCACGTGCCTTGGGACTAACGGGATTGGTTGGACCTACACAAGTGCTGAACACTGTCCAACTTTGGGCTCAGATAAAGGTACTCCGATGATGATTCAAAGTTCAAGTTCCAAGTTTGAAATTATTTTCATTACCATCATATAAACAGATAAAACTATCTACAAAGATTAAAGCAGAACACATTTGTAATAATTGCAAAATACGTAAAGAAGTCATGGAGTGTTTTCGTAAACTCTAAATCTATTAAACCAATTTGACTCGATTTTTTTAAAGACATGTTCTAATAGGACAATTCACTCGAAAGCAGGAATCAGTGTGTGTGCGTGTGTTTGTGTGTGTGTGTGTGTGTGTGTGTGTGTGTGTGTGTGTGTTTGTTGTAGTTAAACTCATAAGAAACACTCAAAGACGGTGTTAAACTCATAGGCTACATTATTGCATCCTGTAGGTGATACGACCATTTGTATGTAAGTGGACGAGAAATCTGGGGTCTTACAGTCTGGACGCAGAGTGAAATTTCCTCATAACATCTTTGTAGTTCTTTTTCCGTTCTTTCGAAGTAATATTCACTCACTTAATATCTGGTCCTGCATTACTACAGGTCCAATTGCTGGTCTTCGTCGAGGATTTCTTCAGCAGTCCTCGACCACGTACGCCCTGCTCGTCGCCGTGTTCTTCCTGTCGTTGTTGACCTGTGCGACACTAATAGTCAAGAGGAGAGAGGTCACTGTCTTTTGAAAATTAAAAGTCTTGTAATACATTCCAACCTTTTTTTTTTCCTGATTTTATTGCTTCTGCTGAATAAAGCTGAACTTTGGTCTTCAATCTGGCCTTCTTAATCATGGCAGGGATAACCATGTTTGTTTGTTTGTTTTTTGGTATATGATAGGATACTTTTTAGTTTTGATTCATGTTCTTTCTTAAACACTACATGTGCGTCTTGTTTTAATCCTGCTTATCATAAACGACAGATGTTCATTTCATTGAAGATAGGACGTATAGATTTCTGTATTGCAAATGTATAGATTTCATTGTTTTCATAAACATGTAACATTGTGACTTGGTTTAATAGTTTCAGGTTGAACTATTTACATTTTATACAGTGATAATAATAAACTCTTATAAAGCGCTCATTCTACTTAAAAAGATACTCATAAAGCTGTGAAAAAAATGCTTCTATATTTTTTCTTTACATAGTTAGGACTATCTGTTCATTACTCGTGCCAGGTGCTGTTCTAAAACTATCATGATATCCATCTTTTCGTATCATTTCTAATATGGCTAGAATAAGAAAGAGAAGGATCTCTCAATTTTTTTCCAACTCGTTTTGTTATTTTTTTTTTTTAAATGCTTCTGAATAAAAAACATGTAACTATATGATGAAAAAAGAACAAAAAACTATTTCCAAATTTCTCTATCAATATTGCTTAAACCGCTATTTATTTTTGTTTCGGACCTCTCTAAATGATAACATTTCATAACACTAATATTTTAAA